>NC_057812.1:718314035-718316873 GCF_018294505.1 Triticum aestivum | reverse complement strand
CGATGGAGGTGGAGATGGGATCGGGACTCGGGAGGCAGAGTCGTGAGGATGGCTTTTTTTTTCTATCGCCTGTACGGTTCGGTTGACTTATCACGAAGACTGCGGGTTGAATAGCAAAAACTACAGGGACTTTTATGCAAAAATGTCAACGACGTACGGGCAGAAGCATTAGCTGCTTTATTAGTATATATATATATATATATATATATATATATATATATATATATATATATATATGGAAAGATTACGAGAGAGGGGGAGAAGGTCGCGGTGACGTTTTCATTGGTTGGTTATAGGTTGGGTGAAGGGGAAATTCTCAGTTGCGAACGTTCCCTTCTTGTTCTTAGAGAGCGAACGGCTCGCCGTCGTTGGGTCCACCTGAGAGGGACGAGGAGGAGGAGGAAGAAAAATAATAGTCTTGGACGGGGACTTCGACGGTCGCTATAAGGAATTTTTGTGAGGCGTGATTGGACGGGCGTCTCTTCTTTTTTGCAAGTGTGATTTGACGGAAGGCGACGACGACCATAATTGTGCAAGGTTCACTGGCACCGGACTGGGAACACATGGTTGGCTTCACCTCACACTTAGAGCATCTCCACTAGTGCCTCCAAGAAGCCTCCTCAAGCCACTTTTTGGACGTCGGCAGGTAAAAATCGCCCCAATCGAGCCCCCAACTCCTTGTTTTTCGCCGGTAGAAGCAAAAATTCCCGCCGTCAACCCCATGCGACACCCAACGCACCGGGGTGCTCCTGGGGGGCCTAATTTCGCCTTTTTGTGGGCGCTGGCCCACCTGCCAGCGGCTCTCTCTCCTGTTAACTCACTTTTGTGGGCGATGGCCCACCCACGTGCTCCTTCCACACATGGGTACTGAACCCCACTCCTGTCCCCACCGCCTGGCACGCCTCAGCCTCGTCGCTGATCCTCGTCGACGCCGGAGACCTGCACGTGCCCGACACTGAGGCGGCGGCCGAGGAGGCCACCACCTTTCGCGCCAGTCCTCTGCGCGGCGTGCATCGCCATCGCGGCCTCCACGGCCACGGCCGCCTGGCACGCCCTATCCGCTGCTGGTCTCGCTCTTGCACCCGAGCTCCCACGCCTTTCGCCTCCCCGCCGGCCCCGCCACCTTCTCCCTCGAGCACGCGGTGCTCCTCGCCGGCCTTCCCCACTCTGGTGCCCACCTCGTCGTCGAGAAGGAGAAGATCCAGGCACTCCACCCCTGCGCCCGCAAGGCCCGCCGCGTGTCCGCAGAGGTATGGCTTGAGTGGTTCGAGAGCCGAATCCGTGAGGACGACGAGCTACGCCGGCTCGGCCTCCTCGCCTACTAGCTCGCCTTCTTCGTTGCCCCGCGGCTGCAGTTCAAGGGTGGCGAGCTGCCGGAGCGCGTGTTCGCGCTCCTCTTCGGCCCGTTCCCCGGCGTCGTCGCCTCCGAGCGGATGGCCGGCGGGCGCGCACCTGCTCTGGGGGCGCAATGATTGGGATTTGTTCCGCCCTCAGGCCAAAAAATTTGCCGGCAGCCCCCCAAGCGGCGAAAAAATGCCTCTTGGGGGGCGCAACGGCTGGAGATGCTCTTAGGGAAGCTCGAGTGTCAAGATTCAAGTGGTCTGGTCTGGTTGGGTCTGATTTGCCCTGTTACTGGACCACCGAACCTGCTACAATATTTTAGGTTCAAGGTTTAGCCTGCGCCTTCTGTTGGAGGGTAACCTTTAGGTTCATCGGTTCGTCCCTATGCAGTAGTACCAGGTATCAACACCGGCCTCGGGAAGGATGCATCCGGTGGCAGGGACGACTTGGAGATCGGCAGGGAGAGGAGAGACAATGGAGAATAAGGAAGGGGTCATCGTGGGTCTGCTCCCCGGCTGCGAGGGCCTCCCGCCTGTTCCGGTGATCGACGGCTTGCGTTGCTCCAACGGCGGGGAAATTTTGAAGACTATGCAGAGAGGAGATGTGGTCGGTAGAGAAACTAGTAGAGGATGGCAAACCGGCGTGTTCTACTCCGACGAGTTTGTTTCGGCGGTAACCGGTGATGGGCCTGCATCTTGCACCATTATGCGGAGGGGGTTGGTTGTGTGCTACGAACGCTGCTTGTTATGGTTCGTCCCGGGTCAAATGGGTTTGTCCTAATTGGTCCCTACTGTTAGGGAACGCAGTAATTTCAAAAAAATTCCTACGCACACGCAAGATCTATCATGGTGATGCATAGCAACGAGAGGGGAAGAGTGTTGTCCACGTACCATCGTAGACCGTAAGCGGAAGCGTTATGACAACACGGTTGATGTAGTCGTACGTCTTCACGATCCGACCGATCCTAGTATCGAAAGTACGGCACCTCCGCGATCTGCACACGTTCGGCTCGGTGATGTCCCACGAACTCTCGATCCAGCTGAGTGTATAGGGAGAGCTTCGTCAGCATGACGGCGTGATGACGATGATGATGAAGCTACAGGCGCAAGGCTTCACCTAAGCACTACGATGATATGACCGAGGTGGATTATGGTGGAGGGGGGGGGGCACCGCACACGGCTAAGGGATCAATGATCAACTTGTGTGTTCTAGGATGCCCCCTGCCCCCGTATATAAAGGAGCAATGGGGAGGGCGGACGGCCCTTGGGGTGCGCCAAGGAGGGGAGGAGTCCTCCTCCTAGTAGAAGTAGGACTCCCCCTTTCCTAGTCCAACTAGGAGGAGGAAGGGGGAAGGAAGGAGAAGAGAAGGGAGAAGGAAAGGGGGCGCCGCCCCCTTCCCTAGTCTAATTCGGACTAGAGGGGGAGGGGCGCGCGGCCCTGTCTTGGCCAGCCATCTCTCTCCACTAAGGCCCATATGGCCCATTAGTTCCCCCCCCC